>NC_059456.1:20250740-20295740 GCF_905237065.1 Salmo salar | reverse complement strand
GAAGAGAAATGCTGTCTGTTAGGGCTCTATGAGGAAGAGAACTGCTGTCTGTTAGGGCTCTATGAGAGAGAACTGCTGTCTGTTAGGGCTCTATGAGAGAGAGAACTGCTGTCTGTTAGGGCTCTATGAGAGAGAGAACTGCTATCTGTTAGGGCTCTATGAGAGAGAACTGCTATCTGTTAGGGCTCTATGAGAGAGAGAACTGCTATCTGTTAGAGCTCTATGAGAGAGAGAGAACTGCTATCTGTTAGGGCTCTATGAGAGAACTGCTGTCTGTTAGGGCTCTATGAGAGAGAGAACTGCTGTCTGTTAGGGCTCTATGAGGAAGAGAACTGCTGTCTGTTAGGGCTCTATGAGAGAGAGCTGCTGTCTGTTAGGGCGTTATGAGAAAGAGAACTGCTGTCTGTTAGGGCTCTATGAGAGAGAGAACTGCTGTCTGTTAGGGTTCTATGAGGAAGAGAACTGCTGTCTGTTAGGGCTCTATGAGAGAGAACTGCTGTCTGTTAGGGCGTTATGAGAAAGAGAACTGCTGTCTGTTAGGGCTCTATGAGAGAGAACTGCTGTCTGTTAGGGCTCTATGAGAGAACTGCTGTCTGTTAGGGCTCTATGAGAGAGAACTGCTGTCTGTTAGGGCTCCATGAGAGAGAACTGCTATCTGTTAGGGCTCTATGAGAGAACTGCTGTCTGTTAGGGCTCTATGAGAGAGAGAACTGCTGTCTGTTAGGGCTCTATGAGGAAGAGAAATGCTGTCTGTTAGGGCTCTATGAGAGAGAACTGCTGTCTGTTAGGGCTCTATGAGAGAGAGAACTGCTGTCTGTTAGGGCTCTATGAGAGAGAGAACTGCTATCTGTTAGGGCTCTATGAGAGAGAACTGCTGTCTGTTAGGGCTCTATGAGAGAGAGAACTGCTATCTGTTAGGGCTCTATGAGAGACAACTGCTGTCTGTTAGGGCTCTATGAGAGAGAACTGCTATCTGTTAGGGGTCTATGAGAGACAACTGCTGTCTGTTAGGGCTCTATGAGAGAGAACTGCTGTCTGTTAGGGCTCTATGAGAGAGAACTGCTATCTGTTAGGGCTCTATGAGAGAGAACTGCTATCTGTTAGGGCTCTATGAGAGAGAACTGCTGTCTGTTAGGGCTCTATGAGAGAGAACTGCTATCTGTTAGGGCTCTATGATAGAACTGCTATCTGTTAGGGCTCTATGAGAGAGAACTGCTATCTGTTAGGGGTCTATGATAGAACTGCTATCTGTTAGGGCTCTATGAGAGAGAACTGCTATCTGTTAGGGCTCTATGAGAGAACTGCTGTCTGTTAGGGCTCTATGAGAGAGAGAACTGCTATCTGTTAGGGCTCTATGAGAGAGAGAACTTCTATCTGTTAGGGCTCTATGAGAGACAGCTGCTGTCTGTTAGGGGTCTATGATAGAACTGCTATCTGTTAGGGCTCTATGAGAGAGAACTGCTATCTGTTAGGGCTCTATGAGAGAACTGCTGAGAGAGAGAGAGAGAGAGAGACAGAGAGGGAGAGACAGAGAGGGAGAGAGAGGGAGGGAGAGACAGAGAGGGAGAGATAGAGAGGGAGATACAGAGAGGGAGAGACAGAGAGGGAGAGACAGAGAGGAGAGAGAAAGAGGAGTATGAGGAGAGAGAAAGAGGAGAGAGGGGAGAGAGAGAGAGAGAGAGAGAGAGAGAGAGAGAGAGAGAGAGAGAGGAGGAGAGAGGGAGAGAGAGAGAGAGAGAGAGAGAGAGAGGAGGAGAGAGGAGAGAGATAAAGAGAGTGGTCGGGTCTCATTGATTAGCAGATAGTAATCAGGCTTCTAATCTGACACACACTACACTGATAGAAGACATCAGCCACACACACACACACACACACACACACACACACACACACACACACACACACACACACACACACACACACACACACACACACACACACACACACACACACACACACACACAGTTGCTGGAGGACATCTGCTACACATTGGGAGATTGGTGGGTGGGGTGGATCAACAAATGGCAATGGGATGCTGTGTTGTCTTCGCGCATTTGATCAATTCAGTATGTATTTATAAATACATATTATTGATAACCAAACAAAACTCTCTCTCTCTCTCTCTCTCTCTCTCTCTCTCGCTCGCTCTTCCCTCACCCATGTTCTCTCTCTCTCCCTCTTTCTCTGCCCTCACCCCTTTTCTCTCTCTAGAGATAGGGCTCTATGAGAGAGAGAACTGCTATCTGTTAGGGCTCTATGAGAGAGAACTGCTCTCTGTTAGGGCTCTATGAGAGAGAACTGCTGTCTGTTAGGGCTCTATGAGAGAGAACTGCTGTATGTTAGGGCTTTATGAGAGAGAACTGCTGTCTGTTAGGGGTCTATGAGAGAGAACTACTATCTGTTAGGGCTCTATGAGAGAACTGCTATCTGTTAGGGCTCTATGATAGAGAGAACTGCTATCTGTTAGGGCTCTATGAGAGATAACTGCTATCTGTTAGGGCTCTATGAGAGAGAGAACTGCTATCTGTTAGAGCTCTATGAGAGAGAGAACTGCTATCTGTTAGGGCTCTATGAGAGAACTGCTGTCTGTTAGGGCTCTATGAGAGAGAGAACTGCTGTGTGTTAGGGCTCTATGAGGAAGAGAACTGCTGTCTGTTAGGGCTCTATGAGAGAGAACTGCTGTCTGTTAGGGCGTTATGAGAAAGAGAACTGCTGTCTGTTAGGGCTCTATGAGAGAGAACTGCTGTCTGTTAGGGCTCTATGAGAGAACTGCTGTCTGTTAGGGCTCTATGAGAGAGAACTGCTGTCTGTTAGGGCTCCATGAGAGAGAACTGCTATCTGTTAGGGCTCTATGAGAGAACTGCTGTCTGTTAGGGCTCTATGAGAGAGAGAACTGCTGTCTGTTAGGGCTCTATGAGGAAGAGAACTGCTGTCTGTTAGGGCTCTATGAGAGAGAACTGCTGTCTGTTAGGGCTCTATGAGAGAGAGAACTGCTGTCTGTTAGGGCTCTATGAGAGAGAGAACTGCTATCTGTTAGGGCTCTATGAGAGAGAACTGCTGTCTGTTAGGGCTCTATGAGAGAGAGAACTGCTATCTGTTAGGGCTCTATGAGAGACAACTGCTATCTGTTAGGGCTCTATGAGAGAGAACTGCTGTCTTTTAGGGCTCTATGAGAGAGAACTGCTATCTGTTAGGGCTCTATGATAGAACTGCTATCTGTTAGGGCTCTATGAGAGAGAACTGCTATCTGTTAGGGGTCTATGATAGAACTGCTATCTGTTAGGGCTCTATGAGAGAGAACTGCTATCTGTTAGGGCTCTATGAGAGAACTGCTGTCTGTTAGGGCTCTATGAGAGAGAGAACTGCTATCTGTTAGGGCTCTATGAGAGAGAGAACTTCTATCTGTTAGGGCTCTATGAGAGACAGCTGCTGTCTGTTAGGGCTCTATGAGAGAGATAATTTCTATCTGTTAGGGCTCTATGAGAGACAACTGCTGTCTGTTAGGGCTCTATGAGAGACAACTGCTATCTGTTAGGGCTCTATGAGGAGAACTGCTGTCTGTTAGGGCTCTATGAGAGAGAACTGCTATCTGTGAGGGCTCTATGAGAGAGAACTACTGTCTGTTAGGGCTTTATGAGAGAGAACTGCTATCTGTTAGGGCTCTATGATAGAACTGCTATCTGTTAGGGCTCTATGAGAGAGAACTGCTATCTGTTAGGGGTCTATGATAGAGCTGCTATCTGTTAGGGCTCTATGAGAGAGAACTGCTATCTGTTAGGGCTCTATGAGAGAACTGCTGTCTGTTAGGGCTCTATGAGAGAGAGAACTGCTATCTGTTAGGGCTCTATGAGAGAGAGAACTGCTATCTGTTAGGGCTCTATGAGAGAGAACTGCTATCTGTTAGGGGTCTATGATAGAACTGCTATCTGTTAGGGCTCTATGAGAGAGAACTGCTATCTGTTAGGGCTCTATGAGAGAACTGCTGTCTGTTAGGGCTCTATGAGAGAGAGAACTGCTATCTGTTAGGGCTCTATGAGAGAGAACTGCTGTCTGTTAGGGTTCTATGAGAGAGAACTGCTGTCTGTGAGGGCTCTATGAGAGAGAACTGCTGTCTGTTAGGGCTCTATGAGAGAGAACTGCTGTCTGTTAGGGCTCCATGAGAGAGAACTGCTATCTGTTAGGGCTCTATGAGAGAACTGCTGTCTGTTAGGGCTCTATGAGAGAGAGAACTGCTGTCTGTTAGGGCTCTATGAGGAAGAGAACTGCTGTCTGTTAGCGCTCTATGAGAGAGAACTGCTGTCTGTTAGGGCTCTATGAGAGAGAACTGCTGTATGTTAGGGCTTTATGAGAGAGAACTGCTGTCTGTTAGGGGTCTATGAGAGAGAACTACTATCTGTTAGGGCTCTATGAGAGAACTGCTATCTGTTAGGGCTCTATGATAGAGAGAACTGCTATCTGTTAGGGCTCTATGAGAGATAACTGCTATCTGTTAGGGCTCTATGAGAGAGAGAACTGCTATCTGTTAGAGCTCTATGAGAGAGAGAACTGCTATCTGTTAGGGCTCTATGAGAGAACTGCTGTCTGTTAGGGCTCTATGAGAGAGAGAACTGCTGTCTGTTAGGGCTCTATGAGGAAGAGAACTGCTGTCTGTTAGGGCTCTATGAGAGAGAACTGCTGTCTGTTAGGGCGTTATGAGAAAGAGAACTGCTGTCTGTTAGGGCTCTATGAGAGAGAACTGCTGTCTGTTAGGGCTCTATGAGAGAACTGCTGTCTGTTAGGGCTCTATGAGAGAGAACTGCTGTCTGTTAGGGCTCCATGAGAGAGAACTGCTATCTGTTAGGGCTCTATGAGAGAACTGCTGTCTGTTAGGGCTCTATGAGAGAGAGAACTGCTGTCTGTTAGGGCTCTATGAGGAAGAGAACTGCTGTCTGTTAGGGCTCTATGAGAGAGAACTGCTGTCTGTTAGGGCTCTATGAGAGAGAGAACTGCTATCTGTTAGGGCTCTATGAGAGACAACTGCTATCTGTTAGGGCTCTATGAGAGAGAACTGCTGTCTGTTAGGGCTCTATGAGAGAGAACTGCTGTCTGTTAGGGCGTTATGAGAAAGAGAACTGCTGTCTGTTAGGGCTCTATGAGAGAGAACTGCTGTCTGTTAGGGCTCTATGAGAGAACTGCTGTCTGTTAGGGCTCTATGAGAGAGAACTGCTGTCTGTTAGGGCTCCATGAGAGAGAACTGCTATCTGTTAGGGCTCTATGAGAGAACTGCTGTCTGTTAGGGCTCTATGAGAGAGAGAACTGCTGTCTGTTAGGGCTCTATGAGGAAGAGAACTGCTGTCTGTTAGGGCTCTATGAGAGAGAACTGCTGTCTGTTAGGGCTCTATGAGAGAGAGAACTGCTATCTGTTAGGGCTCTATGAGAGACAACTGCTATCTGTTAGGGCTCTATGAGAGAGAACTGCTGTCTGTTAGGGCTCTATGAGAGAGAACTGCTATCTGTTAGGGCTCTATGATAGAACTGCTATCTGTTAGGGCTCTATGAGAGAGAACTGCTATCTGTTAGGGGTCTATGATAGAACTGCTATCTGTTAGGGCTCTATGAGAGAGAACTGCTATCTGTTAGGGCTCTATGAGAGAACTGCTGTCTGTTAGGGCTCTATGAGAGAGAGAACTGCTATCTGTTAGGGCTCTATGAGAGAGAGAACTTCTATCTGTTAGGGCTCTATGAGAGACAGCTGCTGTCTGTTAGGGCTCTATGAGAGAGATAATTTCTATCTGTTAGGGCTCTATGAGAGACAACTGCTGTCTGTTAGGGCTCTATGAGAGACAACTGCTGTATGTTAGGGCTTTATGAGAGAGAACTGCTGTCTGTTAGGGGTCTATGAGAGAGAACTACTATCTGTTAGGGCTCTATGAGAGAACTGCTATCTGTTAGGGCTCTATGATAGAGAGAACTGCTATCTGTTAGGGCTCTATGAGAGATAACTGCTATCTGTTAGGGCTCTATGAGAGAGAGAACTGCTATCTGTTAGAGCTCTATGAGAGAGAGAACTGCTATCTGTTAGGGCTCTATGAGAGAACTGCTGTCTGTTAGGGCTCTATGAGAGAGAGAACTGCTGTCTGTTAGGGCTCTATGAGGAAGAGAACTGCTGTCTGTTAGGGCTCTATGAGAGAGAACTGCTGTCTGTTAGGGCGTTATGAGAAAGAGAACTGCTGTCTGTTAGGGCTCTATGAGAGAGAACTGCTGTCTGTTAGGGCTCTATGAGAGAACTGCTGTCTGTTAGGGCTCTATGAGAGAGAACTGCTGTCTGTTAGGGCTCCATGAGAGAGAACTGCTATCTGTTAGGGCTCTATGAGAGAACTGCTGTCTGTTAGGGCTCTATGAGAGAGAGAACTGCTGTCTGTTAGGGCTCTATGAGGAAGAGAACTGCTGTCTGTTAGGGCTCTATGAGA
Organism: Salmo salar; assembly: GCF_905237065.1. NCBI lineage: Eukaryota > Metazoa > Chordata > Actinopteri > Salmoniformes > Salmonidae > Salmo > Salmo salar. The sequence continues at coordinate 20,289,291 of NC_059456.1, read as the reverse complement.
GAGAACTGCTGTCTGTTAGGGCTCTATGAGAGAGAGAACTGCTGTCTGTTAGGGCTCTATGAGAGAGAGAACTGCTATCTGTTAGGGCTCTATGAGAGAGAACTGCTGTCTGTTAGGGCTCTATGAGAGAGAGAACTGCTATCTGTTAGGGCTCTATGAGAGACAACTGCTATCTGTTAGGGCTCTATGAGAGAGAACTGCTGTCTTTTAGGGCTCTATGAGAGAGAACTGCTATCTGTTAGGGCTCTATGATAGAACTGCTATCTGTTAGGGCTCTATGAGAGAGAACTGCTATCTGTTAGGGGTCTATGATAGAACTGCTATCTGTTAGGGCTCTATGAGAGAGAACTGCTATCTGTTAGGGCTCTATGAGAGAACTGCTGTCTGTTAGGCCTCTATGAGAGAGAGAACTGCTGTCTGTTAGGGCTCTATGAGAGAGATAATTTCTATCTGTTAGGGCTCTATGAGAGACAACTGCTGTCTGTTAGGGCTCTATGAGAGACAACTGCTATCTGTTAGGGCTCTATGAGGAGAACTGCTGTCTGTTAGGGCTCTATGAGAGAGAACTGCTATCTGTGAGGGCTCTATGAGAGAGAACTACTGTCTGTTAGGGCTTTATGAGAGAGAACTGCTATCTGTTAGGGCTCTATGATAGAACTGCTATCTGTTAGGGCTCTATGAGAGAGAACTGCTATCTTTTAGGTGTCTATGATAGAGCTGCTATCTGTTAGGGCTCTATGAGAGAGAACTGCTATCTGTTAGGGCTCTATGAGAGAACTGCTGTCTGTTAGGGCTCTATGAGAGAGAGAACTGCTATCTGTTAGGGCTCTATGAGAGAGAGAACTTCTATCTGTTAGGGCTCTATGAGAGACATCTGCTGTCTGTTAGGGCTCTATGAGAGAGATAATTTCTATCTGTTAGGGCTCTATGAGAGACAACTGCTGTCTGTTAGGGCTCTATGAGAGACAACTGCTATCTGTTAGGGCTCTATGAGGAGAACTGCTGTCTGTTAGGGCTCTATGAGAGAGAACTGCTGTCTGTTAGGGCTCTATGAAAGAGAACTGCTATCTGTTAGGGCTCTATGAGAGAGAACTGCTGTCTGTTAGGGTTCTATGAGAGAGAACTGCTGTCTGTGAGGGCTCTATGAGAGAGAACTGCTGTCTGTTAGGGCTCTATGAGAGAGAACTGCTGTCTGTTAGGGCTCCATGAGAGAGAACTGCTATCTGTTAGGGCTCTATGAGAGAACTGCTGTCTGTTAGGGCTCTATGAGAGAGAGAACTGCTGTCTGTTAGGGCTCTATGAGGAAGAGAACTGCTGTCTGTTAGCGCTCTATGAGAGAGAACTGCTGTCTGTTAGGGCTCTATGAGAGAGAACTGCTGTATGTTAGGGCTTTATGAGAGAGAACTGCTGTCTGTTAGGGGTCTATGAGAGAGAACTACTATCTGTTAGGGCTCTATGAGAGAACTGCTATCTGTTAGGGCTCTATGATAGAGAGAACTGCTATCTGTTAGGGCTCTATGAGAGATAACTGCTATCTGTTAGGGCTCTATGAGAGAGAGAACTGCTATCTGTTAGAGCTCTATGAGAGAGAGAACTGCTATCTGTTAGGGCTCTATGAGAGAACTGCTGTCTGTTAGGGCTCTATGAGAGAGAGAACTGCTGTCTGTTAGGGCTCTATGAGGAAGAGAACTGCTGTCTGTTAGGGCTCTATGAGAGAGAACTGCTGTCTGTTAGGGCGTTATGAGAAAGAGAACTGCTGTCTGTTAGGGCTCTATGAGAGAGAACTGCTGTCTGTTAGGGCTCTATGAGAGAACTGCTGTCTGTTAGGGCTCTATGAGAGAGAACTGCTGTCTGTTAGGGCTCCATGAGAGAGAACTGCTATCTGTTAGGGCTCTATGAGAGAACTGCTGTCTGTTAGGGCTCTATGAGAGAGAGAACTGCTGTCTGTTAGGGCTCTATGAGGAAGAGAACTGCTGTCTGTTAGGGCTCTATGAGAGAGAACTGCTGTCTGTTAGGGCTCTATGAGAGAGAGAACTGCTATCTGTTAGGGCTCTATGAGAGACAACTGCTATCTGTTAGGGCTCTATGAGAGAGAACTGCTGTCTGTTAGGGCTCTATGAGAGAGAACTGCTATCTGTTAGGGCTCTATGATAGAACTGCTATCTGTTAGGGCTCTATGAGAGAGAACTGCTATCTGTTAGGGGTCTATGATAGAACTGCTATCTGTTAGGGCTCTATGAGAGAGAACTGCTATCTGTTAGGGCTCTATGAGAGAACTGCTGTCTGTTAGGGCTCTATGAGAGAGAGAACTGCTATCTGTTAGGGCTCTATGAGAGAGAGAACTTCTATCTGTTAGGGCTCTATGAGAGACAGCTGCTGTCTGTTAGGGCTCTATGAGAGAGATAATTTCTATCTGTTAGGGCTCTATGAGAGACAACTGCTGTCTGTTAGGGCTCTATGAGAGACAACTGCTGTATGTTAGGGCTTTATGAGAGAGAACTGCTGTCTGTTAGGGGTCTATGAGAGAGAACTACTATCTGTTAGGGCTCTATGAGAGAACTGCTATCTGTTAGGGCTCTATGATAGAGAGAACTGCTATCTGTTAGGGCTCTATGAGAGATAACTGCTATCTGTTAGGGCTCTATGAGAGAGAGAACTGCTATCTGTTAGAGCTCTATGAGAGAGAGAACTGCTATCTGTTAGGGCTCTATGAGAGAACTGCTGTCTGTTAGGGCTCTATGAGAGAGAGAACTGCTGTCTGTTAGGGCTCTATGAGGAAGAGAACTGCTGTCTGTTAGGGCTCTATGAGAGAGAACTGCTGTCTGTTAGGGCGTTATGAGAAAGAGAACTGCTGTCTGTTAGGGCTCTATGAGAGAGAACTGCTGTCTGTTAGGGCTCTATGAGAGAACTGCTGTCTGTTAGGGCTCTATGAGAGAGAACTGCTGTCTGTTAGGGCTCCATGAGAGAGAACTGCTATCTGTTAGGGCTCTATGAGAGAACTGCTGTCTGTTAGGGCTCTATGAGAGAGAGAACTGCTGTCTGTTAGGGCTCTATGAGGAAGAGAACTGCTGTCTGTTAGGGCTCTATGAGAGAGAACTGCTGTCTGTTAGGGCTCTATGAGAGAGAGAACTGCTGTCTGTTAGGGCTCTATGAGAGAGAGAACTGCTATCTGTTAGGGCTCTATGAGAGAGAACTGCTGTCTGTTAGGGCTCTATGAGAGAGAGAACTGCTATCTGTTAGGGCTCTATGAGAGACAACTGCTATCTGTTAGGGCTCTATGAGAGAGAACTGCTGTCTTTTAGGGCTCTATGAGAGAGAACTGCTATCTGTTAGGGCTCTATGATAGAACTGCTATCTGTTAGGGCTCTATGAGAGAGAACTGCTATCTGTTAGGGGTCTATGATAGAACTGCTATCTGTTAGGGCTCTATGAGAGAGAACTGCTATCTGTTAGGGCTCTATGAGAGAACTGCTGTCTGTTAGGCCTCTATGAGAGAGAGAACTGCTATCTGTTAGGGCTCTATGAGAGAGAGAACTTCTATCTGTTAGGGCTTTATGAGAGACAGCTGCTGTCTGTTAGGGCTCTATGAGAGAGATAATTTCTATCTGTTAGGGCTCTATGAGAGACAACTGCTGTCTGTTAGGGCTCTATGAGAGACAACTGCTATCTGTTAGGGCTCTATGAGGAGAACTGCTGTCTGTTAGGGCTCTATGAGAGAGAACTGCTATCTGTGAGGGCTCTATGAGAGAGAACTACTGTCTGTTAGGGCTTTATGAGAGAGAACTGCTATCTGTTAGGGCTCTATGATAGAACTGCTATCTGTTAGGGCTCTATGAGAGAGAACTGCTATCTGTTAGGGGTCTATGATAGAGCTGCTATCTGTTAGGGCTCTATGAGAGAGAACTGCTATCTGTTAGGGCTCTATGAGAGAACTGCTGTCTGTTAGGGCTCTATGAGAGAGAGAACTGCTATCTGTTAGGGCTCTATGAGAGAGAGAACTTCTATCTGTTAGGGCTCTATGAGAGACATCTGCTGTCTGTTAGGGCTCTATGAGAGAGATAATTTCTATCTGTTAGGGCTCTATGAGAGACAACTGCTGTCTGTTAGGGCTCTATGAGAGACAACTGCTATCTGTTAGGGCTCTATGAGGAGAACTGCTGTCTGTTAGGGCTCTATGAGAGAGAACTGCTGTCTGTTAGGGCTCTATGAAAGAGAACTGCTATCTGTTAGGGCTCTATGAGAGAGAACTGCTGTCTGTTAGGGTTCTATGAGAGAGAACTGCTGTCTGTGAGGGCTCTATGAGAGAGAACTGCTGTCTGTTAGGGCTCTATGAGAGAGAACTGCTGTCTGTTAGGGCTCCATGAGAGAGAACTGCTATCTGTTAGGGCTCTATGAGAGAACTGCTGTCTGTTAGGGCTCTATGAGAGAGAGAACTGCTGTCTGTTAGGGCTCCATGAGGAAGAGAACTGCTGTCTGTTAGCGCTCTATGAGAGAGAACTGCTGTCTGTTAGGGCTCTATGAGAGAGAACTGCTGTATGTTAGGGCTTTATGAGAGAGAACTGCTGTCTGTTAGGGGTCTATGAGAGAGAACTACTATCTGTTAGGGCTCTATGAGAGAACTGCTATCTGTTAGGGCTCTATGATAGAGAGAACTGCTATCTGTTAGGGCTCTATGAGAGATAACTGCTATCTGTTAGGGCTCTATGAGAGAGAGAACTGCTATCTGTTAGAGCTCTATGAGAGAGAGAACTGCTATCTGTTAGGGCTCTATGAGAGAACTGCTGTCTGTTAGGGCTCTATGAGAGAGAGAACTGCTGTCTGTTAGGGCTCTATGAGGAAGAGAACTGCTGTCTGTTAGGGCTCTATGAGAGAGAACTGCTGTCTGTTAGGGCGTTATGAGAAAGAGAACTGCTGTCTGTTAGGGCTCTATGAGAGAGAACTGCTGTCTGTTAGGGCTCTATGAGAGAACTGCTGTCTGTTAGGGCTCTATGAGAGAGAACTGCTGTCTGTTAGGGCTCCATGAGAGAGAACTGCTATCTGTTAGGGCTCTATGAGAGAACTGCTGTCTGTTAGGGCTCTATGAGAGAGAGAACTGCTGTCTGTTAGGGCTCTATGAGGAAGAGAACTGCCCTCTGTTAGGGCTCTATGAGAGAGAACTGCTGTCTGTTAGGGCTCTATGAGAGAGAGAACTGCTGTCTGTTAGGGCTCTATGAGAGAGAGAACTGCTATCTGTTAGGGCTCTATGAGAGAGAACTGCTGTCTGTTAGGGCTCTATGAGAGAGAGAACTGCTATCTGTTAGGGCTCTATGAGAGACAACTGCTATCTGTTAGGGCTCTATGAGAGAGAACTGCTGTCTGTTAGGGCTCTATGAGAGAGAACTGCTATCTGTTAGGGCTCTATGATAGAACTGCTATCTGTTAGGGCTCTATGAGAGAGAACTGCTATCTGTTAGGGGTCTATGATAGAACTGCTATCTGTTAGGGCTCTATGAGAGAGAACTGCTATCTGTTAGGGCTCTATGAGAGAACTGCTGTCTGTTAGGGCTCTATGAGAGAGAGAACTGCTATCTGTTAGGGCTCTATGAGAGAGAGAACTTCTATCTGTTAGGGCTCTATGAGAGACAGCTGCTGTCTGTTAGGGCTCTATGAGAGAGATAATTTCTATCTGTTAGGGCTCTATGAGAGACAACTGCTGTCTGTTAGGGCTCTATGAGAGACAACTGCTATCTGTTAGGGCTCTATGAGGAGAAATGCTGTCTGTTAGGGCTCTATGAGAGAGAACTGCTGTCTGTTAGGGCTCTATGAAAGAGAACTGCTATCTGTTAGGGCTCTATGAGAGAGAACTGCTGTCTGTTAGGGTTCTATGAGAGAGAACTGCTGTCTGTGAGGGCTCTATGAGAGAGAACTGCTGTCTGTTAGGGCTCTATGAGAGAGAACTGCTGTCTGTTAGGGCTCCATGAGAGAGAACTGCTATCTGTTAGGGCTCTATGAGAGAACTGCTGTCTGTTAGGGCTCTATGAGAGAGAGAACTGCTGTCTGTTAGGGCTCTATGAGGAAGAGAACTGCTGTCTGTTAGCGCTCTATGAGAGAGAACTGCTGTCTGTTAGGGCTCTATGAGAGAGAACTGCTGTATGTTAGGGCTTTATGAGAGAGAACTGCTGTCTGTTAGGGGTCTATGAGAGAGAACTACTATCTGTTAGGGCTCTATGAGAGAACTGCTATCTGTTAGGGCTCTATGATAGAGAGAACTGCTATCTGTTAGGGCTCTATGAGAGATAACTGCTATCTGTTAGGGCTCTATGAGAGAGAGAACTGCTATCTGTTAGAGCTCTATGAGAGAGAGAACTGCTATCTGTTAGGGCTCTATGAGAGAACTGCTGTCTGTTAGGGCTCTATGAGAGAGAGAACTGCTGTCTGTTAGGGCTCTATGAGGAAGAGAACTGCTGTCTGTTAGCGCTCTATGAGAGAACTGCTGTCTGTTAGGGCTCTATGAGAGAGAGAACTGCTGTCTGTTAGGGCTCTATGAGGAAGAGAACTGCTGTCTGTTAGGGCTCTATGAGAGAGAACTGCTGTCTGTTAGGGCTCTATGAGAGAGAGAACTGCTGTCTGTTAGGGCTCTATGAGAGAGAGAACTGCTATCTGTTAGGGCTCTATGAGAGAGAACTGCTGTCTGTTAGGGCTCTATGAGAGAGAGAATTGCTATCTGTTAGGGCTCTATGAGAGACAACTGCTATCTGTTAGGGCTCTATGAGAGAGAACTGCTGTCTGTTAGGGCTCTATGAGAGAGAACTGCTATCTGTTAGGGCTCTATGATAGAACTGCTATCTGTTAGGGCTCTATGAGAGAGAACTGCTATCTGTTAGGGGTCTATGATAGAACTGCTATCTGTTAGGGCTCTATGAGAGAGAACTGCTATCTGTTAGGGCTCTATGAGAGAACTGCTGTCTGTTAGGGCTCTATGAGAGAGAGAACTGCTATCTGTTAGGGCTCTATGAGAGAGAGAACTTCTATCTGTTAGGGCTCTATGAGAGACAGCTGCTGTCTGTTAGGGCTCTATGAGAGAGATAATTTCTATCTGTTAGGGCTCTATGAGAGACAACTATTGTCTGTTAGGGCTCTATGAGAGACAACTGCTATCTGTTAGGGCTCTATGAGGAGAACTGCTGTCTGTTAGGGCTCTATGAGAGAGAACTGCTATCTGTGAGGGCTCTATGAGAGAGAACTACTGTCTGTTAGGGCTCTATGAGAGAGAACTGCTATCTGTTAGGGCTCTATGATAGAACTGCTATCTGTTAGGGCTCTATGAGAGAACTGCTGTCTGTTAGGGCTCTATGAGAGAGAGAACTGCTATCTGTTAGGGCTCTATGAGAGAGAGAACTTCTATCTGTTAGGGCTCTATGAGAGACAGCTGCTGTCTGTTAGGGCTCTATGAGAGAGATAATTTCTATCTGTTAGGGCTCTATGAGAGACAACTGCTGTCTGTTAGGGCTCTATGAGAGACAACTGCTATCTGTTAGGGCTCTATGAGGAGAAATGCTGTCTGTTAGGGCTCTATGAGAGAGAACTGCTGTCTGTTAGGGCTCTATGAAAGAGAACTGCTATCTGTTAGGGCTCTATGAGAGAGAACTGCTGTCTGTTAGGGTTCTATGAGAGAGAACTGCTGTCTGTGAGGGCTCTATGAGAGAGAACTGCTGTCTGTTAGGGCTCTATGAGAGAGAACTGCTGTCTGTTAGGGCTCCATGAGAGAGAACTGCTATCTGTTAGGGCTCTATGAGAGAACTGCTGTCTGTTAGGGCTCTATGAGAGAGAGAACTGCTGTCTGTTAGGGCTCTATGAGGAAGAGAACTGCTGTCTGTTAGCGCTCTATGAGAGAGAACTGCTGTCTGTTAGGGCTCTATGAGAGAGAACTGCTGTATGTTAGGGCTTTATGAGAGAGAACTGCTGTCTGTTAGGGGTCTATGAGAGAGAACTACTATCTGTTAGGGCTCTATGAGAGAACTGCTATCTGTTAGGGCTCTATGATAGAGAGAACTGCTATCTGTTAGGGCTCTATGAGAGATAACTGCTATCTGTTAGGGCTCTATGAGAGAGAGAACTGCTATCTGTTAGAGCTCTATGAGAGAGAGAACTGCTATCTGTTAGGGCTCTATGAGAGAACTGCTGTCTGTTAGGGCTCTATGAGAGAGAGAACTGCTGTCTGTTAGGGCTCTATGAGGAAGAGAACTGCTGTCTGTTAGCGCTCTATGAGAGAACTGCTGTCTGTTAGGGCTCTATGAGAGAGAGAACTGCTGTCTGTTAGGGCTCTATGAGGAAGAGAACTGCTGTCTGTTAGGGCTCTATGAGAGAGAACTGCTGTCTGTTAGGGCTCTATGAGAGAGAGAACTGCTGTCTGTTAGGGCTCTATGAGAGAGAGAACTGCTATCTGTTAGGGCTCTATGAGAGAGAACTGCTGTCTGTTAGGGCTCTATGAGAGAGAGAATTGCTATCTGTTAGGGCTCTATGAGAGACAACTGCTATCTGTTAGGGCTCTATGAGAGAGAACTGCTGTCTGTTAGGGCTCTATGAGAGAGAACTGCTATCTGTTAGGGCTCTATGATAGAACTGCTATCTGTTAGGGCTCTATGAGAGAGAACTGCTATCTGTTAGGGGTCTATGACAGAACTGCTATCTGTTAGGGCTCTATGAGAGAGAACTGCTATCTGTTAGGGCTCTATGAGAGAACTGCTGTCTGTTAGGGCTCTATGAGAGAGAGAACTGCTATCTGTTAGGGCTCTATGAGAGAGAGAACTTCTATCTGTTAGGGCTCTATGAGAGACAGCTGCTGTCTGTTAGGGCTCTATGAGAGAGATAATTTCTATCTGTTAGGGCTCTATGAGAGACAACTATTGTCTGTTAGGGCTCTATGAGAGACAACTGCTATCTGTTAGGGCTCTATGAGGAGAACTGCTGTCTGTTAGGGCTCTATGAGAGAGAACTGCTATCTGTGAGGGCTCTATGAGAGAGAACTACTGTCTGTTAGGGCTCTATGAGAGAGAACTGCTATCTGTTAGGGCTCTATGATAGAACTGCTATCTGTTAGGGCTCTATGAGAGAGAACTGCTGTCTGTTAGGGCTCTATGAGAGAGAACTGCTATCTGTTAGGGCTCTATGATAGAACTGCTATCTGTTAGGGCTCTATGAGAGAGAACTGCTATCTGTTAGGGGTCTATGATAGAACTGCTATCTGTTAGGGCTCTATGAGAGAGAACTGCTATCTGTTAGGGCTCTATGAGAGAACTGCTGTCTGTTAGGGCTCTATGAGAGAGAGAACTGCTATCTGTTAGGGCTCTATGAGAGAGAGAACTTCTATCTGTTAGGGCTCTATGAGAGACAGCTGCTGTCTGTTAGGGCTCTATGAGAGAGATAATTTCTATCTGTTAGGGCTCTATGAGAGACAACTATTGTCTGTTAGGGCTCTATGAGAGACAACTGCTCTCTGTTAGGGCTCTATGAGGAGAACTGCTGTCTGTTAGGGCTCTATGAGAGAGAACTGCTATCTGTGAGGGCTCTATGAGAGAGAACTACTGTCTGTTAGGGCTCTATGAGAGAGAACTGCTATCTGTTAGGGCTCTATGATAGAACTGCTATCTGTTAGGGCTCTATGAGAGAGAACTGCTATCTGTTAGGGGTCTATGATAGAGCTGCTATCTGTTAGGGCTCTATGAGAGAGAACTGCTATCTGTTAGGGCTCTATGAGAGAGAACTGCTATCTGTTAGGGCTCTATGAGAGAGAGCTGCTATCTGTGAGGGCTCTATGAGAGAGAACTGCTGTCTGTTAGGGCTCTATGAGAGAGAACTGCTATCTGTTAGGGCTCTATGAGAGAGATAATTTCTATCTGTTAGGGCTCTATGAGAGACAACTGCTGTCTGTTAGGGCTCTATGAGAGACAACTGCTATCTGTTAGGGCTCTATGAGGAGAACTGCTGTCTGTTAGGGCTCTATGAGAGAGAACTGCTGTCTGTTAGGGCTCTATGAAAGAGAACTGCTATCTGTTAGGGCTCTATGAGAGAGAACTGCTGTCTGTTAGGGTTCTATGAGAGAGAACTGCTGTCTGTGAGGGCTCTATGAGAGAGAACTGCTGTCTGTTAGGGCTCTATGAGAGAGAACTGCTGTCTGTTAGGGCTCCATGAGAGAGAACTGCTATCTGTTAGGGCTCTATGAGAGAACTGCTGTCTGTTAGGGCTCTATGAGAGAGAGAACTGCTGTCTGTTAGGGCTCTATGAGGAAGAGAACTGCTGTCTGTTAGCGCTCTATGAGAGAGAACTGCTGTCTGTTAGGGCTCTATGAGAGAGAGAACTGCTGTCTGTTAGGGCTCTATGAGAGAGAGAACTGCTATCTGTTAGGGCTCTATGAGAGAGAACTGCTGTCTGTTAGGGCTCTATGAGAGAGAGAACTGCTATCTGTTAGGGCTCTATGAGAGACAACTGCTATCTGTTAGGGCTCTATAAGAGAGAACTGCTGTCTGTTAGGGCTCTATGAGAGAGAACTGCTATCTGTTAGGGCTCTATGAGAGAACTGCTGTCTGTTAGGGCTCTATGAGAGAGAGAACTGCTGTCTGTTAGGGCTCTATGAGGAAGAGAACTGCTGTCTGTTAGGGCTCTATGAGATAGAACTGCTGTCTGTTAGGGCGTTATGAGAAAGAGAACTGCTGTCTGTTAGTGCTCTATGAGAGAGAACTGCTGTCTGTTAGGGCTCTATGAGAGAACTGCTGTCTGTTAGGGCTCTATGAGAGAGAGAACTGCTGTCTGTTAGGGCTCTATGAGGAAGAGAACTGCTGTCTGTTAGCGCTCTATGAGAGAGAACTGCTGTCTGTTAGGGCTCTATGAGAGAGAGAACTGCTGTCTGTTATTGCTCTATGAGAGAGAGAACTGCTATCTGTTAGGGCTCTATGAGAGAGAACTGCTGTCTGTTAGGGCTCTATGAGAGAGAGATCTGCTATCTGTTAGGGCTCTATGAGAGAGAGAACTTCTATCTGTTAAGGCTCTATGAGAGACAGCTGCTGTCTGTTAGGGCTCTATGAGAGAGAACTGCTATCTGTGAGGGCTCTATGAGAGAGAACTGCTGTCTGTTAGGGCTCTATGAGAGAGAACTGCTATCTGTTAGGGCTCTATGATAGAACTGCTATCTGTTAGGGCTCTATGAGAGAGAACTGCTATCTGTTAGGGGTCTATGATAGAACTGCTATCTGTTAGGGCTCTATGAGAGAGAACTGCTATCTGTTAGGGCTCTATGAGAGAACTGCTGTCTGTTAGGGCTCTATGAGAGAGAGATCTGCTATCTGTTAGGGCTCTATGAGAGAGAGAACTTCTATCTGTTAGGGCTCTATGAGAGACAGCTGCTGTCTGTTAGGGCTCTATGAGAGAGAGAACTGCTGTCTGTTAGGGCTCTATGAGGAAGAGAACTGCTGTCTGTTAGGGCTCTATGAGATAGAACTGCTGTCTGTTAGGGCGTTATGAGAAAGAGAACTGCTGTCTGTTAGTGCTCTATGAGAGAGAACTGCTGTCTGTTAGGGCTCTATGAGAGAACTGCTGTCTGTTAGGGCTCTATGAGAGAGAACTGCTGTCTGTTAGGGCTACATGAGAGAGAACTGCTATCTGTTAGGGCTCTATGAGAGAACTGCTGTCTGTTAGGGCTCTATGAGAGAGAGAACTGCTGTCTGTTAGGGCTCTATGAGGAAGAGAACTGCTGTCTGTTAGGGCTCTATGAGAGAGAACTGCTGTCTGTTAGGGCTCTATGAGAGAAAGAACTGCTGTCTGTTAGGGCTCTATGAGAGAGAGAACTGCTATCTGTTAGGGCTCTATGAGAGAGAACTGCTGTCTGTTAGGGCTCTATGAGAGAGAGAACTGCTATCTGTTAGGGCTCTATGAGAGACAACTGCTATCTGTTAGGGCTCTATGAGAGAGAACTGCTGTCTGTTAGGGCTCTATGAGAGAGAACTGCTATCTGTTAGGGCTCTATGATAGAACTGCTATCTGTTAGGGCTCTATGAGAGAGAACTGCTATCTGTTAGGGCTCTATGACAGAACTGCTGTCTGTTAGGGCTCTATGAGAGAGAGAACTGCTATCTGTTAGGGCTCTATGAGAGAGAGAACTTCTATCTGTTAGGGCTCTATGAGAGACAGCTGCTGTCTGTTAGGGCTCTATGAGAGAGATAATTTCTATCTGTTAGGGCTCTATGAGAGACAACTGCTGTCTGTTAGGGCTCTATGAGAGAGAACTGCTATCTGTTAGGGCTCTATGAGGAGAACTGCTGTCTGTTAGGGCTCTATGAGAGAGAACTGCTGTCTGTTAGGGCTCTATGAAAGAGAACTGCTATCTGTTAGGGCTCTATGAGAGAGAACTGCTGTCTGTTAGGGTTCTATGAGAGAAAACTGCTGTCTGTGAGGGCTCTATGAGAGAGAACTGCTGTCTGTTAGGGCTCTATGAGAGAGAACTGCTGTCTGTTAGGGCTCCATGAGAGAGAACTGCTATCTGTTAGGGCTCTATGAGAGAACTGCTGTCTGTTAGGGCTCTATGAGAGAGAGAACTGCTGTCTGTTAGGGCTCTATGAGGAAGAGAACTGCTGTCTGTTAGCGCTCTATGAGAGAGAACTGCTGTCTGTTAGGGCTCTATGAGAGAGAGAACTGCTGTCTGTTAGGGCTCTATGAGAGAGAGAACTGCTATCTGTTAGGGCTCTATGAGAGAGAACTGCTGTCTGTTAGGGCTCTATGAGAGAGAGAACTGCTATCTGTTAGGGCTCTATGAGAGACAACTGCTATCTGTTAGGGCTCTATGAGAGAGAACTGCTGTCTGTTAGGGCTCTATGAGAGAGAACTGCTATCTGTTAGGGCTCTATGATAGAACTGCTATCTGTTAGGGCTCTATGAGAGAGAACTGCTATCTGTTAGGGGTCTATGAGAGACAACTGCTGTCTGTTAGGGCTCTATTAGAGAGAACTGCTGTCTGTTAGGGCTCTATGAGAGAGAACTGCTATCTGTTAGGGCTCTATGAGAGAGAACTGCTATCTGTTAGGGCTCTATGAGAGAGAACTGCTATCTGTGAGGGCTCTATGAGAGAGAACTGCTGTCTGTTAGGGCTCTATGAGAGAGAACTGCTATCTGTTAGGGCTCTATGATAGAACTGCTATCTGTTAGGGCTCTATGAGAGAGAACTGCTATCTGTTAGGGGTCTATGATAGAACTGCTATCTGTTAGGGCTCTATGAGAGAGAACTGCTATCTGTTAGGGCTCTATGAGAGAACTGCTGTCTGTTAGGGCTCTATGAGAGAGAGATCTGCTATCTGTTAGGGCTCTATGAGAGAGAGAACTTCTATCTGTTAGGGCTCTATGAGAGACAGCTGCTGTCTGTTAGGGCTCTATGAGAGAGATAATTTCTATCTGTTAGGGCTCTATGAGAGACAACTGCTTTCTGTTAGGGCTCTATGAGAGAGAACTGCTGTCTGTTAGGGCTCCATGAGAGAGAACTGCTATCTGTTAGGGCTCTATGAGAGAACTGCTGTCTGTTAGGGCTCTATGAGAGAGAGAACTGCTGTCTGTTAGGGCTCTATGAGGAAGAGAACTGCTGTCTGTTAGCGCTCTATGAGAGAGAACTGCTGTCTGTTAGGGCTCTATGAGAGAGAGAACTGCTGTCTGTTAGGGCTCTATGAGAGAGAGAACTGCTATCTGTTAGGGCTCTATGAGAGAGAACTGCTGTCTGTTAGGGCTCTATGAGAGAGAGATCTGCTATCTGTTAGGGCTCTATGAGAGAGAGAACTTCTATCTGTTAAGGCTCTATGAGAGACAGCTGCTGTCTGTTAGGGCTCTATGAGAGAGAACTGCTATCTGTGAGGGCTCTATGAGAGAGAACTGCTGTCTGTTAGGGCTCTATGAGAGAGAACTGCTATCTGTTAGGGCTCTATGATAGAACTGCTATCTGTTAGGGCTCTATGAGAGAGAACTGCTATCTGTTAGGGGTCTATGATAGAACTGCTATCTGTTAGGGCTCTATGAGAGAGAACTGCTATCTGTTAGGGCTCTATGAGAGAACTGCTGTCTGTTAGGGCTCTATGAGAGAGAGATCTGCTATCTGTTAGGGCTCTATGAGAGAGAGAACTTCTATCTGTTAGGGCTCTATGAGAGACAGCTGCTGTCTGTTAGGGCTCTATGAGAGAGAGAACTGCTGTCTGTTAGGGCTCTATGAGGAAGAGAACTGCTGTCTGTTAGGGCTCTATGAGATAGAACTGCTGTCTGTTAGGGCGTTATGAGAAAGAGAACTGCTGTCTGTTAGTGCTCTATGAGAGAGAACTGCTGTCTGTTAGGGCTCTATGAGAGAACTGCTGTCTGTTAGGGCTCTATGAGAGAGAACTGCTGTCTGTTAGGGCTACATGAGAGAGAACTGCTATCTGTTAGGGCTCTATGAGAGAACTGCTGTCTGTTAGGGCTCTATGAGAGAGAGAACTGCTGTCTGTTAGGGCTCTATGAGGAAGAGAACTGCTGTCTGTTAGGGCTCTATGAGAGAGAACTGCTGTCTGTTAGGGCTCTATGAGAGAAAGAACTGCTGTCTGTTAGGGCTCTATGAGAGAGAGAACTGCTATCTGTTAGGGCTCTAAGAGAGAGAACTGCTGTCTGTTAGGGCTCTATGAGAGAGAGAACTGCTATCTGTTAGGGCTCTATGAGAGACAACTGCTATCTGTTAGGGCTCTATGAGAGAGAACTTCTGTCTGTTAGGGCTCTATGAGAGAGAACTGCTATCTGTTAGGGCTCTATGATAGAACTGCTATCTGTTAGGGCTCTATGAGAGAGAACTGCTATCTGTTAGGGGTCTATGAGAGACAACTGCTGTCTGTTAGGGCTCTATGAGAGAGAACTGCTGTCTGTTAGGGCTCTATGAGAGAGAACTGCTATCTGTTAGGGCTCTATGAGAGAGAACTGCTATCTGTTAGGGCTCTATGAGAGAGAACTGCTATCTGTGAGGGCTCTATGAGAGAGAACTGCTGTCTGTTAGGGCTCTATGAGAGAGAACTGCTATCTGTTAGGGCTCTATGATAGAACTGCTATCTGTTAGGGCTCTATGAGAGAGAACTGCTATCTGTTAGGGGTCTATGATAGAACTGCTATCTGTTAGGGCTCTATGAGAGAGAACTGCTATCTGTTAGGGCTCTATGACAGAACTGCTGTCTGTTAGGGCTCTATGAGAGAGAGAACTGCTATCTGTTAGGGCTCTATGAGAGAGAGAACTTCTATCTGTTAGGGCTCTATGAGAGACAGCTGCTGTCTGTTAGGGCTCTATGAGAGAGATAATTTCTATCTGTTAGGGCTCTATGAGAGACAACTGCTGTCTGTTAGGGCTCTATGAGAGAGAACTGCTATCTGTTAGGGCTCTATGAGGAGAACTGCTGTCTGTTAGGGCTCTATGAGAGAGAACTGCTGTCTGTTAGGGCTCTATGAAAGAGAACTGCTATCTGTTAGGGCTCTATGAGAGAGAACTGCTGTCTGTTAGGGCTCTATGAGAGAGAGAACTGCTGTCTGTTAGGGCTCTATGAGGAAGAGAACTGCTGTCTGTTAGCGCTCTATGAGAGAGAACTGCTGTCTGTTAGGGCTCTATGAGAGAGAGAACTGCTGTCTGTTAGGGCTCTATGAGAGAGAACTGCTGTCTGTTAGGGCTCTATGAGAGAGAGAACTGCTATCTGTTAGGGCTCTATGAGAGACAACTGCTATCTGTTAGGGCTCTATGAGAGAGAACTGCTGTCTGTTAGGGCTCTATGAGAGAGAACTGCTATCTGTTAGGGCTCTATGATAGAACTGCTATCTGTTAGGGCTCTATGAGAGAGAACTGCTATCTGTTAGGGGTCTATGAGAGACAACTGCTGTCTGTTAGGGCTCTATTAGAGAGAACTGCTGTCTGTTAGGGCTCTATGAGAGAGAACTGCTATCTGTTAGGGCTCTATGAGAGAGAACTGCAATCTGTTAGGGCTCTATGAGAGAGAACTGCTATCTGTGAGGGCTCTATGAGAGAGAACTGCTGTCTGTTAGGGCTCTATGAGAGAGAACTGCTATCTGTTAGGGCTCTATGATAGAACTGCTATCTGTTAGGGCTCTATGAGAGAGAACTGCTATCTGTTAGGGGTCTATGATAGAACTGCTATCTGTTAGGGCTCTATGAGAGAGAACTGCTATCTGTTAGGGCTCTATGAGAGAACTGCTGTCTGTTAGGGCTCTATGAGAGAGAGATCTGCTATCTGTTAGGGCTCTATGAGAGAGAGAACTTCTATCTGTTAGGGCTCTATGAGAGACAGCTGCTGTCTGTTAGGGCTCTATGAGAGAGATAATTTCTATCTGTTAGGGCTCTATGAGAGACAACTGCTTTCTGTTAGGGCTCTATGAGAGAGAACTGCTGTCTGTTAGGGCTCCATGAGAGAGAACTGCTATCTGTTAGGGCTCTATGAGAGAACTGCTGTCTGTTAGGGCTCTATGAGAGAGAGAACTGCTGTCTGTTAGGGCTCTATGAGGAAGAGAACTGCTGTCTGTTAGCGCTCTATGAGAGAGAACTGCTGTCTGTTAGGGCTCTATGAGAGAGAGAACTGCTGTCTGTTAGGGCTCTATGAGAGAGAGAACTGCTATCTGTTAGGGCTCTATGAGAGAGAACTGCTGTCTGTTAGGGCTCTATGAGAGAGAGATCTGCTATCTGTTAGGGCTCTATGAGAGAGAGAACTTCTATCTGTTAAGGCTCTATGAGAGACAGCTGCTGTCTGTTAGGGCTCTATGAGAGAGAACTGCTATCTGTGAGGGCTCTATGAGAGAGAACTGCTGTCTCCTAGGGCTCTATGAGAGAGAACTGCTATCTGTTAGGGCTCTATGATAGAACTGCTATCTGTTAGGGCTCTATGAGAGAGAACTGCTATCTGTTAGGGGTCTATGATAGAACTGCTATCTGTTAGGGCTCTATGAGAGAGAACTGCTATCTGTTAGGGCTCTATGAGAGAACTGCTGTCTGTTAGGGCTCTATGAGAGAGAGATCTGCTATCTGTTAGGGCTCTATGAGAGAGAGAACTTCTATCTGTTAGGGCTCTATGAGAGACAGCTGCTGTCTGTTAGGGCTCTATGAGAGAGATAATTTCTATCTGTTAGGGCTCTATGAGAGACAACTGCTGTGTGTTAGGGCTCTATGAGAGAGAACTGCTGTCTGTTAGGGCTCTATGAGAGAACTGCTGTCTGTTAGGGCTCTATGAGAGAGAGAACTGCTGTCTGTTAGGGCTCTATGAGGAAGAGAACTGCTGTCTGTTAGCGCTCTATGAGAGAGAACTGCTGTCTGTTAGGGCTCTATGAGAGAGAGAACTGCTGTCTGTTAGGGCTCTATGAGAGAGAGAACTGCTATCTGTTAGGGCTCTATGAGAGAGAACTGCTGTCTGTTAGGGCTCTATGAGAGAGAGATCTGCTATCTGTTAGGGCTCTATGAGAGAGAGAACTGCTATCTGTTAGGGCTCTATGAGAGAGAACTGCTATCTGTTAGGGCTCTATGAGAGAGAACTGCTATCTGTGAGGGCTCTATGAGAGAGAACTGCTGTCTGTTAGGGCTCTATGAGAGAGAACTGCTATCTGTTAGGGCTCTATGATAGAACTGCTATCTGTTAGGGCTCTATGAGAGAGAACTGCTATCTGTTAGGGGTCTATGATAGAACTGCTATCTGTTAGGGCTCTATGAGAGAGAACTGCTATCTGTTAGGGCTCTATGAGAGAACTGCTGTCTGTTAGGGCTCTATGAGAGAGAGATCTGCTATCTGTTAGGGCTCTATGAGAGAGAGAACTTCTATCTGTTAGGGCTCTATGAGAGACAGCTGCTGTCTGTTAGGGCTCTATGAGAGAGATAATTTCTATCTGTTAGGGCTCTATGAGAGACAACTGCTTTCTGTTAGGGCTCTATGAGAGAGAACTGCTGTCTGTTAGGGCTCCATGAGAGAGAACTGCTATCTGTTAGGGCTCTATGAGAGAACTGCTGTCTGTTAGGGCTCTATGAGAGAGAGAACTGCTGTCTGTTAGGGCTCTATGAGGAAGAGAACTGCTGTCTGTTAGCGCTCTATGAGAGAGAACTGCTGTCTGTTAGGGCTCTATGAGAGAGAGAACTGCTGTCTGTTAGGGCTCTATGAGAGAGAGAACTGCTATCTGTTAGGGCTCTATGAGAGAGAACTGCTGTCTGTTAGGGCTCTATGAGAGAGAGATCTGCTATCTGTTAGGGCTCTATGAGAGAGAGAACTTCTATCTGTTAAGGCTCTATGAGAGACAGCTGCTGTCTGTTAGGGCTCTATGAGAGAGAACTGCTATCTGTGAGGGCTCTATGAGAGAGAACTGCTGTCTGTTAGGGCTCTATGAGAGAGAACTGCTATCTGTTAGGGCTCTATGATAGAACTGCTATCTGTTAGGGCTCTATGAGAGAGAACTGCTATCTGTTAGGGGTCTATGATAGAACTGCTATCTGTTAGGGCTCTATGAGAGAGAACTGCTATCTGTTAGGGCTCTATGAGAGAACTGCTGTCTGTTAGGGCTCTATGAGAGAGAGATCTGCTATCTGTTAGGGCTCTATGAGAGAGAGAACTTCTATCTGTTAGGGCTCTATGAGAGACAGCTGCTGTCTGTTAGGGCTCTATGAGAGAGATAATTTCTATCTGTTAGGGCTCTATGAGAGACAACTGCTGTGTGTTAGGGCTCTATGAGAGAGAACTGCTGTCTGTTAGGGCTCTATGAGAGAACTGCTGTCTGTTAGGGCTCTATGAGAGAGAGAACTGCTGTCTGTTAGGGCTCTATGAGGAAGAGAACTGCTGTCTGTTAGCGCTCTATGAGAGAGAACTGCTGTCTGTTAGGGCTCTATGAGAGAGAGAACTGCTGTCTGTTAGGGCTCTATGAGAGAGAGAACTGCTATCTGTTAGGGCTCTATGAGAGAGAACTGCTGTCTGTTAGGGCTCTATGAGAGAGAGATCTGCTATCTGTTAGGGCTCTATGAGAGAGAGAACTTCTATCTGTTAGGGCTCTATGAGAGAGAGAACTGCTATCTGTTAGGGCTCTATGAGAGACAACTGCTATCTGTTAGGGCTCTATGAGAGAGAACTTCTGTCTGTTAGGGCTCTATGAGAGAGAACTGCTATCTGTTAGGGCTCTATGATAGAACTGCTATCTGTTAGGGCTCTATGAGAGAGAACTGCTATCTGTTAGGGGTCTATGAGAGACAACTGCTGTCTGTTAGGGCTCTATGAGAGAGAACTGCTGTCTGTTAGGGCTCTATGAGAGAGAACTGCTATCTGTTAGGGCTCTATGAGAGAGAACTGCTATCTGTTAGGGCTCTATGAGAGAGAACTGCTATCTGTGAGGGCTCTATGAGAGAGAACTGCTGTCTGTTAGGGCTCTATGAGAGAGAACTGCTATCTGTTAGGGCTCTATGATAGAACTGCTATCTGTTAGGGCTCTATGAGAGAGAACTGCTATCTGTTAGGGGTCTATGATAGAACTGCTATCTGTTAGGGCTCTATGAGAGAGAACTGCTATCTGTTAGGGCTCTATGACAGAACTGCTGTCTGTTAGGGCTCTATGAGAGAGAGAACTGCTATCTGTTAGGGCTCTATGAGAGAGAGAACTTCTATCTGTTAGGGCTCTATGAGAGACAGCTGCTGTCTGTTAGGGCTCTATGAGAGAGATAATTTCTATCTGTTAGGGCTCTATGAGAGACAACTGCTGTCTGTTAGGGCTCTATGAGAGAGAACTGCTATCTGTTAGGGCTCTATGAGGAGAACTGCTGTCTGTTAGGGCTCTATGAGAGAGAACTGCTGTCTGTTAGGGCTCTATGAAAGAGAACTGCTATCTGTTAGGGCTCTATGAGAGAGAACTGCTGTCTGTTAGGGTTCTATGAGAGAAAACTGCTGTCTGTGAGGGCTCTATGAGAGAGAACTGCTGTCTGTTAGGGCTCTATGAGAGAGAACTGCTGTCTGTTAGGGCTCCATGAGAGAGAACTGCTATCTGTTAGGGCTCTATGAGAGAACTGCTGTCTGTTAGGGCTCTATGAGAGAGAGAACTGCTATCTGTTAGGGCTCTATGAGAGAGAGAACTGCTGTCTGTTAGGGCTCTATGAGGAAGAGAACTGCTGTCTGTTAGCGCTCTATGAGAGAGAACTGCTGTCTGTTAGGGCTCTATGAGAGAGAGAACTGCTGTCTGTTAGGGCTCTATGAGAGAGAGAACTGCTATCTGTTAGGGCTCTATGAGAGAGAACTGCTGTCTGTTAGGGCTCTATGAGAGAGAGATCTGCTATCTGTTAGGGCTCTATGAGAGAGAGAACTTCTATCTGTTAGGGCTCTATGAGAGAGAGAACTGCTATCTGTTAGGGCTCTATGAGAGACAACTGCTATCTGTTAGGGCTCTATGAGAGAGAACTTCTGTCTGTTAGGGCTCTATGAGAGAGAACTGCTATCTGTTAGGGCTCTATGATAGAACTGCTATCTGTTAGGGCTCTATGAGAGAGAACTGCTATCTGTTAGGGGTCTATGAGAGACAACTGCTGTCTGTTAGGGCTCTATGAGAGAGAACTGCTGTCTGTTAGGGCTCTATGAGAGAGAACTGCTATCTGTTAGGGCTCTATGAGAGAGAACTGCTATCTGTTAGGGCTCTATGAGAGAGAACTGCTATCTGTGAGGGCTCTATGAGAGAGAACTGCTGTCTGTTAGGGCTCTATGAGAGAGAACTGCTATCTGTTAGGGCTCTATGATAGAACTGCTATCTGTTAGGGCTCTATGAGAGAGAACTGCTATCTGTTAGGGGTCTATGATAGAACTGCTATCTGTTAGGGCTCTATGAGAGAGAACTGCTATCTGTTAGGGCTCTATGACAGAACTGCTGTCTGTTAGGGCTCTATGAAAGAGAACTGCTATCTGTTAGGGCTCTATGAGAGAGAACTGCTGTCTGTTAGGGTTCTATGAGAGAAAACTGCTGTCTGTGAGGGCTCTATGAGAGAGAACTGCTGTCTGTTAGGGCTCTATGAGAGAGAACTGCTGTCTGTTAGGGCTCCATGAGAGAGAACTGCTATCTGTTAGGGCTCTATGAGAGAACTGCTGTCTGTTAGGGCTCTATGAGAGAGAGAACTGCTGTCTGTTAGGGCTCTATGAGGAAGAGAACTGCTGTCTGTTAGCGCTCTATGAGAGAGAACTGCTGTCTGTTAGGGCTCTATGAGAGAGAGAACTGCTGTCTGTTAGGGCTCTATGAGAGAGAGAACTGCTATCTGTTAGGGCTCTATGAGAGAGAACTGCTGTCTGTTAGGGCTCTATGAGAGAGAGAACTGCTATCTGTTAGGGCTCTATGAGAGACAACTGCTATCTGTTAGGGCTCTATGAGAGAGAACTGCTGTCTGTTAGGGCTCTATGAGAGAGAACTGCTATCTGTTAGGGCTCTATGATAGAACTGCTATCTGTTAGGGCTCTATGAGAGAGAACTGCTATCTGTTAGGGGTCTATGAGAGACAACTGCTGTCTGTTAGGGCTCTATTAGAGATAACTGCTGTCTGTTAGGGCTCTATGAGAGAGAACTGCTATCTGTTAGGGCTCTATGAGAGAGAACTGCTATCTGTTAGGGCTCTATGAGAGAGAACTGCTATCTGTGAGGGCTCTATGAGAGAGAACTGCTGTCTGTTAGGGCTCTATGAGAGAGAACTGCTATCTGTTAGGGCTCTATGATAGAACTGCTATCTGTTAGGGCTCTATGAGAGAGAACTGCTATCTGTTAGGGGTCTATGATAGAACTGCTATCTGTTAGGGCTCTATGAGAGAGAACTGCTATCTGTTAGGGCTCTATGAGAGAACTGCTGTCTGTTAGGGCTCTATGAGAGAGAGATCTGCTATCTGTTAGGGCTCTATGAGAGAGAGAACTTCTATCTGTTAGGGCTCTATGAGAGACAGCTGCTGTCTGTTAGGGCTCTATGAGAGAGATAATTTCTATCTGTTAGGGCTCTATGAGAGACAACTGCTGTGTGTTAGGGCTCTATGAGAGAGAACTGCTGTCTGTTAGGGCTCTATGAGAGAACTGCTGTCTGTTAGGGCTCTATGAGAGAGAGAACTGCTGTCTGTTAGGGCTCTATGAGGAAGAGAACTGCTGTCTGTTAGCGCTCTATGAGAGAGAACTGCTGTCTGTTAGGGCTCTATGAGAGAGAGAACTGCTGTCTGTTAGGGCTCTATGAGAGAGAGAACTGCTATCTGTTAGGGCTCTATGAGAGAGAACTGCTGTCTGTTAGGGCTCTATGAGAGAGAGATCTGCTATCTGTTAGGGCTCTATGAGAGAGAGAACTTCTATCTGTTAGGGCTCTATGAGAGAGAGAACTGCTATCTGTTAGGGCTCTATGAGAGACAACTGCTATCTGTTAGGGCTCTATGAGAGAGAACTTCTGTCTGTTAGGGCTCTATGAGAGAGAACTGCTATCTGTTAGGGCTCTATGATAGAACTGCTATCTGTTAGGGCTCTATGAGAGAGAACTGCTATCTGTTAGGGGTCTATGAGAGACAACTGCTGTCTGTTAGGGCTCTATGAGAGAGAACTGCTGTCTGTTAGGGCTCTATGAGAGAGAACTGCTATCTGTTAGGGCTCTATGAGAGAGAACTGCTATCTGTTAGGGCTCTATGAGAGAGAACTGCTATCTGTGAGGGCTCTATGAGAGAGAACTGCTGTCTGTTAGGGCTCTATGAGAGAGAACTGCTATCTGTTAGGGCTCTATGATAGAACTGCTATCTGTTAGGGCTCTATGAGAGAGAACTGCTATCTGTTAGGGGTCTATGATAGAACTGCTATCTGTTAGGGCTCTATGAGAGAGAACTGCTATCTGTTAGGGCTCTATGACAGAACTGCTGTCTGTTAGGGCTCTATGAGAGAGAGAACTGCTATCTGTTAGGGCTCTATGAGAGAGAGAACTTCTATCTGTTAGGGCTCTATGAGAGACAGCTTCTGTCTGTTAGGGCTCTATGAGAGAGATAATTTCTATCTGTTAGGGCTCTATGAGAGACAACTGCTGTCTGTTAGGGCTCTATGAGAGAGAACTGCTATCTGTTAGGGCTCTATGAGGAGAACTGCTGTCTGTTAGGGCTCTATGAGAGAGAACTGCTGTCTGTTAGGGCTCTATGAAAGAGAACTGCTATCTGTTAGGGCTCTATGAGAGAGAACTGCTGTCTGTTAGGGTTCTATGAGAGAAAACTGCTGTCTGTGAGGGCTCTATGAGAGAGAACTGCTGTCTGTTAGGGCTCTATGAGAGAGAACTGCTGTCTGTTAGGGCTCCATGAGAGAGAACTGCTATCTGTTAGGGCTCTATGAGATAACTGCTGTCTGTTAGGGCTCTATGAGAGAGAGAACTGCTATCTGTTAGGGCTCTATGAGAGAGAGAACTGCTGTCTGTTAGGGCTCTATGAGGAAGAGAACTGCTGTCTGTTAGCGCTCTATGAGAGAGAACTGCTGTCTGTTAGGGCTCTATGAGAGAGAGAACTGCTGTCTGTTAGGGCTCTATGAGAGAGAGAACTGCTATCTGTTAGGGCTCTATGAGAGAGAACTGCTGTCTGTTAGGGCTCTATGAGAGAGAGATCTGCTATCTGTTAGGGCTCTATGAGAGAGAGAATTTCTATCTGTTAGGGCTCTATGAGAGAGAGAACTGCTATCTGTTAGGGCTCTATGAGAGACAACTGCTATCTGTTAGGGCTCTATGAGAGAGAACTTCTGTCTGTTAGGGCTCTATGAGAGAGAACTGCTATCTGTTAGGGCTCTATGATAGAACTGCTATCTGTTAGGGCTCTATGAGAGAGAACTGCTATCTGTTAGGGGTCTATGAGAGACAACTGCTGTCTGTTAGGGCTCTATGAGAGAGAACTGCTGTCTGTTAGGGCTCTATGAGAGAGAACTGCTATCTGTTAGGGCTCTATGAGAGAGAACTGCTATCTGTTAGGGCTCTATGAGAGAGAACTGCTATCTGTGAGGGCTCTATGAGAGAGAACTGCTGTCTGTTAGGGCTCTATGAGAGAGAACTGCTATCTGTTAGGGCTCTATGATAGAACTGCTATCTGTTAGGGCTCTATGAGAGAGAACTGCTATCTGTTAGGGGTCTATGATAGAACTGCTATCTGTTAGGGCTCTATGAGAGAGAACTGCTATCTGTTAGGGCTCTATGACAGAACTGCTGTCTGTTAGGGCTCTATGAGAGAGAGAACTGCTATCTGTTAGGGCTCTATGAGAGAGAGAACTTCTATCTGTTAGGGCTCTATGAGAGACAGCTGCTGTCTGTTAGGGCTCTATGAGAGTGATAATTTCTATCTGTTAGGGCTCTATGAGAGACAACTGCTGTCTGTTAGGGCTCTATGAGAGAGAACTGCTATCTGTTAGGGCTCTATGAGGAGAACTGCTGTCTGTTAGGGCTCTATGAGAGAGAACTGCTGTCTGTTAGGGCTCTATGAAAGAGAACTGCTATCTGTTAGGGCTCTATGAGAGAGAACTGCTGTCTTTTAGGGTTCTATGAGAGAAAACTGCTGTCTGTGAGGGCTCTATGAGAGAGAACTGCTGTCTGTTAGGGCTCTATGAGAGAGAACTGCTGTCTGTTAGGGCTCCATGAGAGAGAACTGCTATCTGTTAGGGCTCTATGAGAGAACTGCTGTCTGTTAGGGCTCTATGAGAGAGAGAACTGCTGTCTGTTAGGGCTCTATGAGGAAGAGAACTGCTGTCTGTTAGCGCTCTATGAGAGAGAACTGCTGTCTGTTAGGGCTCTATGAGAGAGAGAACTGCTTTCTGTTAGGGCTCTATGAGAGAGAGAACTGCTATCTGTTAGGGCTCTATGAGAGAGAACTGCTGTCTGTTAGGGCTCTATGAGAGAGAGAACTGCTATCTGTTAGGGCTCTATGAGAGACAACTGCTATCTGTTAGGGCTCTATGAGAGAGAACTGCTGTCTGTTAGGGCTCTATGAGAGAGAACTGCTATCTGTTAGGGCTCTATGATAGAACTGCTATCTGTTAGGGCTCTATGAGAGAGAACTGCTATCTGTTAGGGGTCTATGAGAGACAACTGCTGTCTGTTAAGGCTCTATTAGAGAGAACTGCTGTCTGTTAGGGCTCTATGAGAGAGAACTGCTATCTGTTAGGGCTCTATGAGAGAGAACTGCTATCTGTTAGGGCTCTATGAGAGAGAACTGCTATCTGTGAGGGCTCTATTAGAGAGAACTGCTGTCTGTTAGGGCTCTATGAGAGAGAACTGCTATCTGTTAGGGCTCTATGATAGAACTGCTATCTGTTAGGGCTCTATGAGAGAGAACTGCTATCTGTTAGGGGTCTATGATAGAACTGCTATCTGTTAGGGCTCTATGAGAGAGAACTGCTATCTGTTAGGGCTCTATGAGAGAACTGCTGTCTGTTAGGGCTCTATGAGAGAGAGATCTGCTATCTGTTAGGGCTCTATGAGAGAGAGAACTTCTATCTGTTAGGGCTCTATGAGAGACAGCTGCTGTCTGTTAGGGCTCTATGAGAGAGATAATTTCTATCTGTTAGGGCTCTATGAGAGACAACTGCTGTCTGTTAGGGCTCTATGAGAGAGAACTGCTATCTGTTAGGGCTCTATGAGGAGAACTGCTGTCTGTTAGGGCTCTATGAGAGAGAACTGCTGTCTGTTAGGGCTCTATGAAAGAGAACTGCTATCTGTTAGGGCTCTATGAGAGAGAACTGCTGTCTGTTAGGGTTCTATGAGAGAAAACTGCTGTCTGTGAGGGCTCTATGAGAGAGAACTGCTGTCTGTTAGGGCTCTATGAGAGAGAACTGCTGTCTGTTAGGGCTCCATGAGAGAGAACTGCTATCTGTTAGGGCTCTATGAGAGAACTGCTGTCTGTTAGGGCTCTATGAGAGAGAGAACTGCTGTCTGTTAGGGCTCTATGAGGAAGAGAACTGCTGTCTGTTAGCGCTCTATGAGAGAGAACTGCTGTCTGTTAGGGCTCTATGAGAGAGAGAACTGCTGTCTGTTAGGGCTCTATGAGAGAGAGAACTGCTATCTGTTAGGGCTCTATGAGAGAGAACTGCTGTCTGTTAGGGCTCTATGAGAGAGAGAACTGCTATCTGTTAGGGCTCTATGAGAGACAACTGCTATCTGTTAGGGCTCTATGAGAGAGAACTGCTGTCTGTTAGGGCTCTATGAGAGAGAACTGCTATCTGTTAGGGCTCTATGATAGAACTGCTATCTGTTAGGGCTCTATGAGAGAGAACTGCTATCTGTTAGGGGTCTATGAGAGACAACTGCTGTCTGTTAGGGCTCTATTAGAGAGAACTGCTGTCTGTTAGGGCTCTATGAGAGAGAACTGCTATCTGTTAGGGCTCTATGAGAGAGAACTGCTATCTGTTAGGGCTCTATGAGAGAGAACTGCTATCTGTGAGGGCTCTATGAGAGAGAACTGCTGTCTGTTAGGGCTCTATGAGAGAGAACTGCTATCTGTTAGGGCTCTATGATAGAACTGCTATCTGTTAGGGCTCTATGAGAGAGAACTGCTATCTGTTAGGGGTCTATGATAGAACTGCTATCTGTTAGGGCTCTATGAGAGAGAACTGCTATCTGTTAGGGCTCTATGAGAGAACTGCTGTCTGTTAGGGCTCTATGAGAGAGAGATCTGCTATCTGTTAGGGCTCTATGAGAGAGAGAACTTCTATCTGTTAGGGCTCTATGAGAGACAGCTGCTGTCTGTTAGGGCTCTATGAGAGAGATAATTTCTATCTGTTAGGGCTCTATGAGAGACAACTGCTTTCTGTTAGGGCTCTATGAGAGAGAACTGCTGTCTGTTAGGGCTCCATGAGAGAGAACTGCTATCTGTTAGGGCTCTATGAGAGAACTGCTGTCTGTTAGGGCTCTATGAGAGAGAGAACTGCTGTCTGTTAGGGCTCTATGAGGAAGAGAACTGCTGTCTGTTAGCACTCTATGAGAGAGAACTGCTGTCTGTTAGGGCTCTATGAGAGAGAGAACTGCTGTCTGTTAGGGCTCTATGAGAGAGAGAACTGCTATCTGTTAGGGCTCTATGAGAGAGAACTGCTGTCTGTTAGGGCTCTATGAGAGAGAGATCTGCTATCTGTTAGGGCTCTATGAGAGAGAGAACTTCTATCTGTTAGGGCTCTATGAGAGACAGCTGCTGTCTGTTAGGGTTCTATGAGAGAAAACTGCTGTCTGTGAGGGCTCTATGAGAGAGAACTGCTGTCTGTTAGGGCTCTATGAGAGAGAACTGCTGTCTGTTAGGGCTCCATGAGAGAGAACTGCTATCTGTTAGGGCTCTATGAGAGAACTGCTGTCTGTTAGGGCTCTATGAGAGAGAGAACTGCTGTCTGTTAGGGCTCTATGAGGAAGAGAACTGCTGTCTGTTAGTGCTCTATGAGAGAGAACTGCTGTCTGTTAGGGCTCTATGAGAGAGAGAACTGCTGTCTGTTAGGGCTCTATGAGAGAGAGAACTGCTATCTGTTAGGGCTCTATGAGAGAGAACTGCTGTCTGTTAGGGCTCTATGAGAGAGAGAACTGCTATCTGTTAGGGCTCTATGAGAGACAACTGCTATCTGTTAGGGCTCTATGAGAGAGAACTGCTGTCTGTTAGGGCTCTATGAGAGAGAACTGCTGTCTGTTAGGGCTCTATGAGAGAGAACTGCTATCTGTGAGGGCTCTATGAGAGAGAACTGCTGTCTGTTAGGGCTCTATGAGAGAGAACTGCTATCTGTTAGGGCTCTATGATAGAACTGCTATCTGTTAGGGCTCTATGAGAGAGAACTGCTATCTGTTAGGGGTCTATGATAGAACTGCTATCTGTTAGGGCTCTATGAGAGAGAACTGCTATCTGTTAGGGCTCTATGAGAGAACTGCTGTCTGTTAGGGCTCTATGAGAGAGAGATCTGCTATCTGTTAGGGCTCTATGAGAGAGAGAACTTCTATCTGTTAGGGCTCTATGAGAGACAGCTGCTGTCTGTTAGGGCTCTATGAGAGAGATAATTTCTATCTGTTAGGGCTCTATGAGAGACAACTGCTTTCTGTTAGGGCTCTATGAGAGAGAACTGCTGTCTGTTAGGGCTCCATGAGAGAGAACTGCTATCTGTTAGGGCTCTATGAGAGAACTGCTGTCTGTTAGGGCTCTATGAGAGAGAGAACTGCTGTCTGTTAGGGCTCTATGAGGAAGAGAACTGCTGTCTGTTAGCGCTCTATGAGAGAGAACTGCTGTCTGTTAGGGCTCTATGAGAGAGAGAACTGCTGTCTGTTAGGGCTCTATGAGAGAGAGAACTGCTATCTGTTAGGGCTCTATGAGAGAGAACTGCTGTCTGTTAGGGCTCTATGAGAGAGAGATCTGCTATCTGTTAGGGCTCTATGAGAGAGAACTTCTATCTGTTAGGGCTCTATGAGAGACAGCTGCTGTCTGTTAGGGCTCTATGAGAGAGAACTGCTATCTGTGAGGGCTCTATGAGAGAGAACTGCTGTCTGTTAGGGCTCTATGAGAGAGAACTGCTATCTGTTAGGGCTCTATGATAGAACTGCTATCTGTTAGGGCTCTATGAGAGAGAACTGCTATCTGTTAGGGGTCTATGATAGAACTGCTATCTGTTAGGGCTCTATGAGAGAGAACTGCTATCTGTTAGGGCTCTATGAGAGAACTGCTGTCTGTTAGGGCTCTATGAGAGAGAGATCTGCTATCTGTTAGGGCTCTATGAGAGAGAGAACTTCTATCTGTTAGGGCTCTATGAGAGACAGCTGCTGTCTGTTAGGGCTCTATGAGAGAGATAATTTCTATCTGTTAGGGCTCTATGAGAGACAACTGCTGTGTGTTAGGGCTCTATGAGAGAGAACTGCTGTCTGTTAGGGCTCTATGAGAGAACTGCTGTCTGTTAGGGCTCTATGAGAGAGAGAACTGCTGTCTGTTAGGGCTCTATGAGGAAGAGAACTGCTGTCTGTTAGCGCTCTATGAGAGAGAACTGCTGTCTGTTAGGGCTCTATGAGAGAGAGAACTGCTGTCTGTTAGGGCTCTATGAGAGAGAGAACTGCTATCTGTTAGGACTCTATGAGAGAGAACTGCTGTCTGTTAGGGCTCTATGAGAGAGAGATCTGCTATCTGTTAGGGCTCTATGAGAGAGAGAACGTCTATCTGTTAGGGCTCTATGAGAGACAGCTGCTGTCTGTTAGGGCTCTATGAGAGAGATAATTTCTATCTGTTAGGGCTCTATGAGAGACAACTGCTGTCTGTTAGGGCTCTATGAGAGAGAACTGCTGTCTGTTAGGGCTCCATGAGAGAGAACTGCTATCTGTTAGGGCTCTATGAGAGAACTGCTGTCTGTTAGGGCTCTATGAGAGAGAGAACTGCTGTCTGTTAGGGCTCTATGAGGAAGAGAACTGCTGTCTGTTAGCGCTCTATGAGAGAGAACTGCTGTCTGTTAGGGCTCTATGAGAGAGAGAACTGCTGTCTGTTAGGGCTCTATGAGAGAGAGAACTGCTATCTGTTAGGGCTCTATGAGAGACAACTGCTATCTGTTAGGGCTCTATGAGAGAGAACTGCTGTCTGTTAGGGCTCTATGAGAGAGAACTGCTATCTGTTAGGGCTCTATGAGAGAACTGCTGTCTGTTAGGGCTCTATGAGAGAGAGAACTGCTGTCTGTTAGGGCTCTATGAGGAAGAGAACTGCTGTCTGTTAGGGCTCTATGAGAGAGAACTGCTGTCTGTTAGGGCGTTATGAGAAAGAGAACTGCTGTCTGTTAGGGCTCTATGAGAGAGAACTGCTGTCTGTTAGGGCTCTATGAGAGAGAACTGCTGTCTGTTAGGGCTCTATGAGAGAAAGAACTGCTGTCTGTTAGGGCTCTATGAGAGAGAGAACTGCTATCTGTTAGGGCTCTAAGAGAGAGAACTGCTGTCTGTTAGGGCTCTATGAGAGAGACAACTGCTATCTGTTAGTGCTCTATGAGAGACAACTGCTATCTGTTAGGGCTCTATGAGAGAGAACTGCTGTCTGTTAGGGCTCTATGAGAGAGAACTGCTATCTGTTAGGGCTCTATGATAGAACTGCTATCTGTTAGGGCTCTATGAGAGAGAACTGCTATCTGTTAGGGGTCTATGAGAGACAACTGCTGTCTGTTAGGGCTCTATGAGAGAGCTGCTGTCTGTTAGGGCTCTATGAGAGAGAACTGCTATCTGTTAGGGCTCTATGAGAGAGAACTGCTATCTGTTAGGGCTCTATGAGAGAGAACTGCTATCTGTGAGGGCTCTATGAGAGAGAACTGCTGTCTGTTAGGGCTCTATGAGAGAGAACTGCTATCTGTTAGGGCTCTATGATAGAACTGCTATCTGTTAGGGCTCTATGAGAGAGAACTGCTATCTGTTAGGGGTCTATGATAGAACTGCTATCTGTTAGGGCTCTATGAGAGAGAACTGCTATCTGTTAGGGCTCTATGAGAGAACTGCTGTCTGTTAGGGCTCTATGAGAGAGAGAACTGCTATCTGTTAGGGCTCTATGAGAGACAACTGCTATCTGTTAGGGCTCTATGAGAGAGAACTGCTGTCTGTTAGGGCTCTATGAGAGAGAACTGCTATCTGTTAGGGCTCTATGAGAGAACTGCTGTCTGTTAGGGCTCTATGAGAGAGAGAACTGCTGTCTGTTAGGGCTCTATGAGGAAGAGAACTGCTGTCTGTTAGGGCTCTATGAGAGAGAACTGCTGTCTGTTAGGGCGTTATGAGAAAGAGAACTGCTGTCTGTTAGGGCTCTATGAGAGAGAACTGCTGTCTGTTAGGGCTCTATGAGAGAACTGCTGTCTGTTAGGGCTCTATGAGAGAGAACTGCTGTCTGTTAGGGCTCCATGAGAGAGAACTGCTATCTGTTAGGGCTCTATGAGAGAAATGCTGTCTGTTAGGGCTCTATGAGAGAGATAACTGCTGTCTGTTAGGGCTCTATGAGGAAGAGAACTGCTGTCTGTTAGGGCTCTATGAGAGAGAACTGCTGTCTGTTAGGGCTCTATGAGAGAAAGAACTGCTGTCTGTTAGGGCTCTATGAGAGAGAGAACTGCTATCTGTTAGGGCTCTAAGAGAGAGAACTGCTGTCTGTTAGGGCTCTATGAGAGAGAGAACTGCTATCTGTTAGGGCTCTATGAGAGACAACTGCTATCTGTTAGGGCTCTATGAGAGAGAACTGCTGTCTGTTAGGGCTCTATGAGAGAGAACTGCTATCTGTTAGGGCTCTATGATAGAACTGCTATCTGTTAGGGCTCTATGAGAGAGAACTGCTATCTGTTAGGGGTCTATGAGAGACAACTGCTGTCTGTTAGGGCTCTATGAGAGAGAACTGCTGTCTGTTAGGGCTCTATGAGAGAGAACTGCTATCTGTTAGGGCTCTATGAGAGAGAACTGCTATCTGTTAGGGCTCTATGAGAGAGAACTGCTATCTGTGAGGGCTCTATGAGAGAGAACTGCTGTCTGTTAGGGCTCTATGAGAGAGAACTGCTATCTGTTAGGGCTCTATGATAGAACTGCTATCTGTTAGGGCTCTATGAGAGAGAACTGCTATCTGTTAGGGGTCTATGATAGAACTGCTATCTGTTAGGGCTCTATGAGAGAGAACTGCTATCTGTTAGGGCTCTATGAGAGAACTGCTGTCTGTTAGGGCTCTATGAGAGAGAGAACTGCTATCTGTTAGGGCTCTATGAGAGAGAGAACTTCTATCTGTTAGGGCTCTATGAGAGACAGCTGCTGTCTGTTAGGGCTCTATGAGAGAGATAATTTCTATCTGTTAGGGCTCTATGAGAGACAACTGCTGTCTGTTAGGGCTCTATGAGAGAGAACTGCTATCTGTTAGGGCTCTATGAGGAGAACTGCTGTCTGTTAGGGCTCTATGAGAGAGAACTGCTGTCTGTTAGGGCTCTATGAAAGAGAACTGCTATCTGTTAGGGCTCTATGAGAGAGAACTGCTGTCTGTTAGGGTTCTATGAGAGAAAACTGCTGTCTGTGAGGGCTCTATGAGAGAGAACTGCTGTCTGTTAGGGCTCTATGAGAGAGAACTGCTGTCTGTTAGGGCTCCATGAGAGAGAACTGCTATCTGTTAGGGCTCTATGAGAGAACTGCTGTCTGTTAGGGCTCTATGAGAGAGAGAACTGCTGTCTGTTAGGGCTCTATGAGGAAGAGAACTGCTGTCTGTTAGCGCTCTATGAGAGAGAACTGCTGTCTGTTAGGGCTCTATGAGAGAGAGAACTGCTGTCTGTTAGGGCTCTATGAGAGAGAGAACTGCTATCTGTTAGGGCTCGATGAGAGAGAACTGCTGTCTGTTAGGGCTCTATGAGAGAGAGAACTGCTATCTGTTAGGGCTCTATGAGAGACAACTGCTATCTGTTAGGGCTCTATGAGAGAGAACTGCTGTCTGTTAGGGCTCTATGAGAGAGAACTGCTATCTGTTAGGGCTCTATGATAGAACTGCTATCTGTTAGGGCTCTATGAGAGAGAACTGCTATCTGTTAGGGGTCTATGAGAGACAACTGCTGTCTGTTAGGGCTCTATTAGAGAGAACTGCTGTCTGTTAGGGCTCTATGAGAGAGAACTGCTATCTGTTAGGGCTCTATGAGAGAGAACTGCTATCTGTTAGGGCTCTATGAGAGAGAACTGCTATCTGTGAGGGCTCTATGAGAGAGAACTGCTGTCTGTTAGGGCTCTATGAGAGAGAACTGCTATCTGTTAGGGCTCTATGATAGAACTGCTATCTGTTAGGGCTCTATGAGAGAGAACTGCTATCTGTTAGGGGTCTATGATAGAACTGCTATCTGTTAGGGCTCTATGAGAGAGAACTGCTATCTGTTAGGGCTCTATGAGAGAACTGCTGTCTGTTAGGGCTCTATGAGAGAGAGATCTGCTATCTGTTAGGGCTCTATGAGAGAGAGAACTTCTATCTGTTAGGGCTCTATGAGAGACAGCTGCTGTCTGTTAGGGCTCTATGAGAGAGATAATTTCTATCTGTTAGGGCTCTATGAGAGACAACTGCTGTCTGTTAGGGCTCTATGAGAGAGAACTGCTATCTGTTAGGGCTCTATGAGGAGAACTGCTGTCTGTTAGGGCTCTATGAGAGAGAACTGCTGTCTGTTAGGGCTCTATGAAAGAGAACTGCTATCTGTTAGGGCTCTATGAGAGAGAACTGCTGTCTGTTAGGGTTCTATGAGAGAAAACTGCTGTCTGTGAGGGCTCTATGAGAGAGAACTGCTGTCTGTTAGGGCTCTATGAGAGAGAACTGCTGTCTGTTAGGGCTCCATGAGAGAGAACTGCTATCTGTTAGGGCTCTATGAGAGAAATGCTGTCTGTTAGGGCTCTATGAGAGAGAGAACTGCTGTCTGTTAGGGCTCTATGAGGAAGAGAACTGCTGTCTGTTAGCGCTCTATGAGAGAGAACTGCTGTCTGTTAGGGCTCTATGAGAGAGAGAACTGCTGTCTGTTAGGGCTCTATGAGAGAGAGAACTGCTATCTGTTAGGGCTCTATGAGAGAGAACTGCTGTCTGTTAGGGCTCTATGAGAGAGAGAACTGCTATCTGTTAGGGCTCTATGAGAGACAACTGCTATCTGTTAGGGCTCTATGAGAGAGAACTGCTGTCTGTTAGGGCTCTATGAGAGAGAACTGCTATCTGTTAGGGCTCTATGATAGAACTGCTATCTGTTAGGGCTCTATGAGAGAGAACTGCTATCTGTTAGGGGTCTATGAGAGACAACTGCTGTCTGTTAGGGCTCTATTAGAGAGAACTGCTGTCTGTTAGGGCTCTATGAGAGAGAACTGCTATCTGTTAGGGCTCTATGAGAGAGAACTGCTATCTGTTAGGGCTCTATGAGAGAGAACTGCTATCTGTGAGGGCTCTATGAGAGAGAACTGCTATCTGTTAGGGCTCTATGAGAGAGATAATTTCTATCTGTTAGGGCTCTATGAGAGACAACTGCTGTCTGTTAGGGCTCTATGAGAGAGAACTGCTATCTGTTAGGGCTCTATGAGGAGAACTGCTGTCTGTTAGGGCTCTATGAGAGAGAACTGCTGTCTGTTAGGGCTTTATGAAAGAGAACTGCTATCTGTTAGTGCTCTATGAGAGAGAACTGCTGTCTGTTAGGGTTCTATGAGAGAAAACTGCTGTCTGTGAGGGCTCTATGAGAGAGAACTGCTGTCTGTTAGGGCTCTATGAGAGAGAACTGCTGTCTGTTAGGGCTCCATGAGAGAGAACTGCTATCTGTTAAGGCTCTATGAGAGAACTGCTGTCTGTTAGGGCTCTATGAGAGAGAGAACTGCTGTCTGTTAGGGCTCTATGAGGAAGAGAACTGCTGTCTGTTAGCGCTCTATGAGAGAGAACTGCTGTCTGTTAGGGCTCTATGAGAGAGAGAACTGCTGTCTGTTAGGGCTCTATGAGAGAGAGAACTGCTATCTGTTAGGGCTCTATGAGAGAGAACTGCTGTCTGTTAGGGCTCTATGAGAGAGAGAACTGCTATCTGTTAGGGCTCTATGAGAGACAACTGCTCTGTTAGGGCTCTATGAGAGAGAACTGCTGTCTGTTAGGGCTCTATGAGAGAGAACTGCTATCTGTTAGGGCTCTATGATAGAACTGCTATCTGTTAGGGCTCTATGAGAGAGAACTGCTATCTGTTAGGGGTCTATGAGAGACAACTGCTGTCTGTTAGGGCTCTATTAGAGAGAACTGCTGTCTGTTAGGGCTCTATGAGAGAGAACTGCTATCTGTTAGGGCTCTATGAGAGAGAACTGCTATCTGTTAGGGCTCTATGAGAGAGAACTGCTATCTGTGAGGGCTC
The DNA here is from genome assembly GCF_905237065.1 of Salmo salar. Taxonomy (NCBI): domain Eukaryota; kingdom Metazoa; phylum Chordata; class Actinopteri; order Salmoniformes; family Salmonidae; genus Salmo; species Salmo salar. Next base: position 20,254,485 of record NC_059456.1, on the reverse strand, counting down.
TATGAGAGAGAACTGCTATCTGTTAGGGCTCTATGAGAGAGAACTGCTATCTGTTAGGGCTCTATGATAGAACTGCTATCTGTTAGGGCTCTATGAGAGAGAACTGCTATCTGTTAGGGGTCTATGATAGAACTGCTATCTGTTAGGGCTCTATGAGAGAGAACTGCTATCTGTTAGGGCTCTATGAGAGAACTGCTGTCTGTTAGGGCTCTATGAGAGAGAGATCTGCTATCTGTTAGGGCTCTATGAGACAGAGAGAACTTCTATCTGTTAGGGCTCTATGAGAGACAGCTGCTGTCTGTTAGGGCTCTATGAGAGAGATAATTTCTATCTGTTAGGGCTCTATGAGAGACAACTGCTGTCTGTTAGGGCTCTATGAGAGAGAACTGCTATCTGTTAGGGCTCTATGAGGAGAACTGGCCTTCCCTGTGGCTCAGTTGGTAGAGCATGGTGTTTGCAACGCCAGGGTTGTGGGTTCGATTCCCACGGGGGGCCAGTACAAAAAAATGCATGAAATGAAATGTATGCATTCACTACTGTAAGTCGCTCTGGATAAGAGCGTCTGCTAAATGACTAAAATGTAAATGTAAATGTAACTGCTGTCTGTTAGGGCTCTATGAGAGAGAACTGCTATCTGTTAGTGCTCTATGAGAGAGAACTGCTGTCTGTTAGGGCTCTATGAGAGAGAACTGCTGTCTGTGAGGGCTCTATGAGAGAGAACTGCTGTCTGTTAGGGCTCTATGAGTGAGAACTGCTGTCTGTTAGGGCTCTATGAGAGAGAACTGCTATCTGTTAGGGCTCTATGAGAGAGAACTGCTATCTGTTAGGGTTCTATGAGAGAGAACTGCTATCTGTTAGAGCTCTATGAGAGAGAGAACTGCTATCTGTTAGGGCTCTATGAGAGAGAACTGCTATCTGTTAGGGCTCTATGATAGAACTGCTATCTGTTAGGGCTCTATGAGAGAGAACTGCTATCTGTTAGGGGTCTATGAGAGAGAACTGCTATCTGTTAGGGCTCTATGAGAGAGAACTGCTATCTGTTAGGGCTCTATGAGAGACAGCTGCTGTCTGTTAGGGGTCTATGATAGAACTGCTATCTGTTAGGGCTCTATGAGAGAGAACTGCTATCTGTTAGGGCTCTATGAGAGAACTGCTGAGAGAGAGAGAGAGACAGAGAGGGAGAGACAGAGAGGGAGGGAGAGATAGAGAGGGAGATACAGAGAGGGAGAGACAGAGAGGGAGAGACAGAGAGGAGAGAGAAAGAGGAGAGTGAGGAGAGAGAAAGAGGAGAGAGGGAGAGAGAGAGAGAGGAGGAGACAGGAGAGAGAGAGAGAGAGGAGGAGAGAGGAGAGAGATAAAGAGAGTGGTCGGGTCTCAGTGATTAGCAGATAGTAATCAGGCTTCTAATCTGACACACACTACACTGATAGAAGACATCAGCCACACACACACACACACACACACACACACAGTTGCTGGAGGACATCTGCTACACATTGGGAGATTGGTGGGTGGGGTCGATCAACAAATGGCAATGGGATGCTGTGTTGTCTTCGCGCATTTGATCAATTCAGTATGTATTTATAAATACATATTATTGATAACCAAACAAAACTCTCTCTCTCTCTCTCTCTCTCGCTCGCTCTTCCCTCACCCATGTTCTCTCTCTCTCCCTCTTTCTCTGCCCTCACCCCTTTTCTCTCTCTAGAGATAGGGCTCTATGAGAGAGAGAACTGCTATCTGTTAGGGCTCTATGAGAGAGAACTGCTATCTGTTAGGGCTCTATGAGAGAGAACTGCTGTCTGTTAGGGCTCTATGAGAGAGAACTGCTGTATGTTAGGGCTCTATGAGAGAGAACTGCTGTCTGTTAGGGGTCTATGAGAGAGAACTACTATCTGTTAGGGCTCTATGAGAGAACTGCTATCTGTTAGGGCTCTATGATAGAGAGAACTGCTATCTGTTAGGGCTCTATGAGAGATAACTGCTATCTGTTAGGGCTCTATGAGAGAGAGAACTGCTATCTGTTAGAGCTCTATGAGAGAGAGAACTGCTATCTGTTAGGGCTCTATGAGAGAACTGCTGTCTGTTAGGGCTCTATGAGAGAGAGAACTGCTGTCTGTTAGGGCTCTATGAGGAAGAGAACTGCTGTCTGTTAGGGCTCTATGAGAGAGAACTGCTGTCTGTTAGGGCGTTATGAGAAAGAGAACTGCTGTCTGTTAGGGCTCTATGAGAGAGAACTGCTGTCTGTTAGGGCTCTATGAGAGAACTGCTGTCTGTTAGGGCTCTATGAGAGAGAACTGCTGTCTGTTAGGGCTCCATGAGAGAGAACTGCTATCTGTTAGGGCTCTATGAGAGAACTGCTGTCTGTTAGGGCTCTATGAGAGAGAGAACTGCTGTCTGTTAGGGCTCTATGAGGAAGAGAACTGCTGTCTGTTAGGGCTCTATGAGAGAGAACTGCTGTCTGTTAGGGCTCTATGAGAGAGAGAACTGCTGTCTGTTAGGGCTCTATGAGAGAGAGAACTGCTATCTGTTAGGGCTCTATGAGAGAGAACTGCTGTCTGTTAGGGCTCTATGAGAGAGAGAACTGCTATCTGTTAGGGCTAAATGAGAGACAACTGCTATCTGTTAGGGCTCTATGAGAGAGAACTGCTGTCTGTTAGGGCTCTATGAGAGAGAACTGCTATCTGTTAGGGCTCTATGATAGAACTGCTATCTGTTAGGGCTCTATGAGAGAGAACTGCTATCTGTTATGGCTCTATGAGAGAGAACTGCTGTCTGTTAGGGCTCTATGAGAGAGAACTGCTATCTGTTAGGGCTCTATGAGAGAGAACTGCTATCTGTTAGGGCTCTATGAGAGAGAACTGCTATCTGTGAGGGCTCTATGAGAGAGGACTGCTGTCTGTTAGGGCTCTATGAGAGAGAACTGCTATCTGTTAGGGCTCTATGATAGAACTGCTATCTGTTAGGGCTCTATGAGAGAGAACTGCTATCTGTTAGGGGTCTATGATAGAACTGCTATCTGTTAGGGCTCTATGAGAGAGAACTGCTATCTGTTAGGGCTCTATGAGAGAACTGCTGTCTGTTAGGGCTCTATGAGAGAGAGAACTGCTATCTGTTAGGGCTCTATGAGAGAGAGAACTTCTATCTGTTAGGGCTCTATGAGAGACAGCTGCTGTCTGTTAGGGCTCTATGAGAGAGATAATTTCTATCTGTTAGGGCTCTATGAGAGACAACTGCTATCTGTTAGGGCTCTATGAGGAGAACTGCTGTCTGTTAGGGCTCTATGAGAGAGAACTGCTGTCTGTTAGGGCTCTATGAAAGAGAACTGCTATCTGTTAGGGCTCTATGAGAGAGAACTGCTGTCTGTTAGGGTTCTATGAGAGAGAACTGCTGTCTGTGAGGGCTCTATGAGAGAGAACTGCTGTCTGTTAGGGCTCTATGAGAGAGAACTGCTGTCTGTTAGGGCTCCATGAGAGAGAACTGCTATCTGTTAGGGCTCTATGAGAGAACTGCTGTCTGTTATGGCTCTATGAGAGAGAGAACTGCTGTCTGTTAGGGCTCTATGAGGAAGAGAACTGCTGTCTGTTAGCGCTCTATGAGAGAGAACTGCTGTCTGTTAGGGCTCTATGAGAGAGAGAGAACTGCTATCTGTTAGGGCTCTATGAGAGAGAACTGCTGTCTGTTAGGGCTCTATGAGAGAGAAAACTGCTATCTGTTAGGGCTCTATGAGAGACAACTGCTATCT